>NC_133618.1:684042887-684057887 GCF_048593235.1 Sminthopsis crassicaudata
CATGATGGTGACCCGGGAGCCGCTCACGCCCAGCACCCGGCCCCGCAGCTGGATGAGCTCGCCCGCGCTCACCCGCACCCTGTCTCCGGCCCCGAAGCGGCGCTCCGCCGCCCCGTCTTCGTCGTCCACGCGCAGCTCGAGCTCCTGCAGGGCTTCGGGGCGCTCCTGGAAGTGCTGCAGCTCGGACAGCGCCGGCCTGACGCCCTCCCACACCAGGGCCGAAGGGGGGAAGGTCTTGAAGAGGAAGCCCTCGGGGCTGTAGCGGTCCCCCCGGAAGAGGAGGAAGTCTCCGTCCCTGCCCAGCTTTCCTCCCAGGGCTCGGATCTTCTGGGCGTCCAGGAGCTTCGGGGGCGGCCTGGGGCGCCTCTTCCTCTTGCCCGAGCCGGGGGTCGGGGCCCCGCGGGCCGGGAGCAGGCTGTAGTCGAGGCGAGGGATCATCTTGAGGAAGACCGAGGCGTTGCCGGGCTCGGAGCGGGTCACCTGAGCGAGGTCATCCTTGTAGAGGCCCGCCCTGACGCGCACCCAGCTCCCGGGCTGCAGGCTGGGGGCCTGGCGGCGCAGCACCCTCAGCACGTCGGGCATCTCCTCCAGGGGCACCGGCTTCGGGGCCCGGGAGCCCTGGCGCAGGCTGGCCACGCCCCGGATGGCGTCCAGTACGTGGCCGAGCTTGTGGGCCTCCACATAGACGTAGCCCTTGAGGTAGTGGGGAGCCACCACGGACTGGATCTGCAGGGGGCTGGCGCTGCCGCGGGAGGCCGCGAACTTGCGCAGGAGCGTCAGGGCCGCGGCCTTTTCCTGCCCGGACTTGCACTTGACCATCCACAGCCTGGGGTCCCGCAGGCCCGGGAGCAGCCGCTGCTGGCAGATGGGGTCGGGCGGCTGCCGCGGGGCTCCGCGCCCGGCCTCCCTGCTCGCAGGCCTGGCGTATTTCTGCAGGAAATACTGGGCCAGCTCCTCCTCCCGCTCAGCCCTCCAGGCGTTCTGGAGGCGCCGCGCCCCGGAGCAGTCCTCCTGGGGGTTGGCTTCAGGGCTGCCGGGGCCGGGGAGCCCCGCTCTGGCCGCGAGGTCCTCCGCGCCCACCTCCCACTCGGCTTCCTCCTCCTCCTCTTCTCCTTCGTCATCGTCCTCCTCAGCCTCATCTAAAATGAAGCCCTGGTGTCTGGGCTTCTTCCTGGGCCGCTCTTCCTCTTCCTCGTCTTCTTCCTCCTCCTCGTCTTCTGCCTCCTCCTCGTCTTCTGCCTCCTCCTCGTCTTCTGCCTCCTCCTCGTCTTCTGCCTCCTCCTCGTCTTCTGCCTCCTCCTCGTCTTCTGCCTCCTCCTCGTCTTCTGCCTCCTCCTCGTCTTCTGCCTCCTCCTCGTCTTCTGCCTCCTCCTCGTCTTCTGCCTCCTCCTCGTCTTCTGCCTCCTCCTCGTCTTCTGCCTCCTCCTCGTCTTCTGCCTCCTCCTCGTCTTCTGCCTCCTCCTCCTCCGCCTCCTCTTCTTCTTCCTCGTTTTCCTTTCCGTTCTCCTCTTTCTCCCGGGGTTCATTTCTTCCCCCTGATTCTACTTCGGACTCCGACTGGGACCCAGAGTCTGTTTCGGCCCGGGACTCGGACTCCCTCGCCGACCCGGACTCCAACCTGGTCCGGGTCCCCGACTCTGACTCCGACTCCGACTCCCTCGCGGACTCGGACCAGGAACCGGGTGTCCTGAGCTCTGACTGCTCTGACTCCCGGACTGTCCCAGCCCTGGCTGCCTGTCTCGCCTGGCCTTGGCCACGGCTCCCGCCCTCTGCCTGCTTCTGGACGCTGTTTTCGCCGTCCCTTTTTTCGGGGCCCTTGCGGGTGCCCCCCAGAGACATCTTCAAGTGAGACTGTCTGGCCTTCATCTCCTAATAGCTGCTGCTGCTGCTGCTGCTGCTGCTGCTGCTCTTGCTGCTCTTGCTGCTGCTGCTGCTGCTGCCTCTACTGCTCCTGCTGCTGCCGCCACCAGGAGAGCTCCAGCAAGAATGAGTGAGCCTCAGTGGCTCACCAGCTCCTTATATATACTCCCATGAGGCACCTGTGATGTCAGGGAATCCACATCTTCAGAGAAGGGTCATACAACCTGCAGGGGGCAGCAGGATGGATTCATTCTGAAAGGATGGGCCAGTCCTTTGTCCCCTCCCAGTTGGAGCGATCCAGGGCAGGGGGACCATTAAGGCTCCATTTTAAGGGTCATCCAAGCCAAGTCCCTGCGATATGAATATGTTTGTATGACTGTAGATGTATGGACATACATGAATGGACATGTGTGTTCTGTATAGAATTTCTTGTCTTCTCAGGGGGTTGGGGGTGGGAAGGAGAGGAAGGGAGGGAGAGAAACTCCACAAATGTTTGCCTTGTGGGGAAGGGGCGGGCAAAATTCTTATTTCCTTAGATATGTGTAAAACAATGGTTTACATTTATTTTTAAAACTTTGAGTTCCAGATTCTCTCCCATTCTCCCCATCTCCGCCCTCTAATTTATGCAACACATTTCGGTAATATTGATGCTGCCAAAGATGGTATAAATGTCGTGTGCCCCCCCCCCCCCCCCTCCACTCAAGGAAAAAAGGAAGTTTAAGAAAAACTCTTCAGTCTGTGTTCAGACCAATCGGAGTTTCTCTAAGCACAGATAGCATTTGTCTTCAGTCCTTCACACTGGTCTGGGATAACTTTGTTGCTGAGAACAGCAAAGTGTTTCACAACTGATCATCCCACAGCTTTGAAATTTGCTCTAACTATGTACACAGTACCTTTCTCAGGGCTGGAACTCGGAGGACTTTCCGGATTTTTCTCATCTCTTATAGAATAGGAATATTCCTTCATCATTCTGTACCACAATTTATTCAGTCTTTCCCCAAGGAAAGGTCATCCCCTCGATTTCCAACTTTTGGCCCTGAAAAAAGAGCTGCTAATAATATTTCTATAGGTCAAAGGATTTTATGACCCTTTGAGCATAGATCATGTCTTTTCACCATGAGTTAATTGGGGAATGGCTTTTTTTTTTTTTAACAAGTTTCACTCACTTCCCTATTCATTTGCCAAGTAAAGCTTTCATCAGAGAAACTTGCTTCACAATTCTTTTCATAATTACTCTTGCTAACTCTATCCCTCTCCCTATATTCTGTTCTCTTTCCCTTCATCCTGTCCCTCTCAAAAGTGTTTTGCTACCTAACATGGCTCTCTTTTATCACACTCCCCTTCCCATATCTTTGTCTCTTCCTGCTCTCTGATAGAATTGTGTAGCCATATTGATGTAAGTTATTTCCTTTTGAGTCAATTTTGGGAGTCTAAAGTTCATTACTCCTTCTCCCCTCTCCTCTTTCTCTACATTGGAGCAGCTTTTTCTTGTATCTTTATGGCAGATAATCTACTCCTTTCCACCTCTCCCTTTCCCTTTCTCCCAGTTCTTTCCTCAATCACCCCTGGATTTCATTTTAGATTTTAGATTTTATCCTCTCATATTCCATCCACACATTGCCATCTCTCTCTCTCAGTCTCTGTCTTTTTCTCTCTTTCTCTCTCACTCTGTCTCTCTCTAATATATATATATATATATATATATATATATATATATATATATATATATATATGATTAATTATATATATATATGATATATATAATAATTTTAACTGCCATAATAATGAGCATGTTATTATAAGTTACAAGTACCATCTTGTAGGAATGCAAACAGATAACCCTTGTTAAGTCCCTCATGATTTCCGTTTTCTTCCTTCTCCATCTCTTCTCTTCCTCCTCCTTCTTTTTCCTTCTTTCTCCTTCTCCTTCTTTTTCTTGCAAATCTCCTTCTATTCTTTCTCCTCCTTCTCCTCCTCCTGTGTCTCCTTCTCTTTCTCCTTTTTTCTCTTTCTCCTTCTTCCTCAAATTCTTCTCGTAATTCTTCATCTTCTTTTTCCTCTCTTGTTCCTCCTCTTTCTCCTCTACCTCCTGGTCCTTCTCCTCCTTCTTCATCTTTCTCTTCTTCTCCTTTCTCCTCCTCCTCCTTTTCCGTATTCCTTCTCTTTCTTCTTCTTTTCCTTTTCCTCTTCCTCATCCTCCTGTTCCTTCTTCCTTCTCCTTCTCCCCTTCCTCCTCCTTCTTTCATTTTCTCTCCTCCTTCCCCTTTTCCTTGTTCCTTTCCTCTTTCTCTTCCTCCTCCTTTCTCTTCCTCTTCTGCTTCTTATCCTACTCCTTCTTTCTGTTCCTCCCTTCTTCTCCTCTTCTTCTACTTCCTCCTCTTCTTCCTCCTCTTCATCCTCCTCCTCTTTATTCTTCATCTCCTTCTTTCCTTTTCATCTTCTTCCTTTTTCTCTGCCTCTTTCTCCTCCTCTTTTGATCCAATTTTGATGAGACTAAAGTTCGCTACTCCTACTCCCCTCTCCTCTTTCTCTACATTATAGAGGCTTCTTCTTGTCTCTTTTGTGGCACATAATTTACTCCATGCCACCTCTCCCTTTCCCTTTCTCCCAGTTCTTTCCTCAATCACGTCTCCATTTTATTTTATTTTTTAAGATTTCATCCTCTCATAATCAATTCACACTGTGTCATCTCTCTCTCCCTCTCCCCCTCTCTCTTTCTCTCTCTCTCTCTCTTCTCTCTCTCTCTCTCTCTCTCTCTCTCTCTCTCTCTCTCTCTCTCTCTCTCTCTCTCTCTCTCTCTCACTTTTAACTGCCGTAATAATGAGCATGTTATTGTAAGTTACATGTATCATCTTGTAAGAATGGAAACAGATAAAATTCTCCTCCTTCTCCATCTCTTCTTCTCCTCCCTTTTCCTTGTCTTTCTCCTTCTCTTTTTTCTTGCAATTCTTTTTCCTGTCATTCCTCTCCTTCTCTTCTTTCACCTTCTCCTCTTCTTCCTCCTGCTCTTCCTTCTCCTTCTTCCAATTCTTTTTCTTTTACTTCTTCTTGAATTCTTCTTCTCTTTCTCCTATTTCTTCTTCTCCTCCTTCTGCATCCACTCCTTCTACTTTTTTCCTTCTCCTTTTTCTTGTTCATGCAATTCTTCTTTTTTCTTCTCCTTTTCAATCTCTTCCTTCTTTTTGTTCTTCCTCTTCTCCTCTTCCTCCTTCTCCTTCTTCCTTCTTCTCCTCTTCCTTCTCTTTCTATTCCTGCTCCTGCTCCTCCTCCTCTACTTCATTTTCCTCCTCCTCCTTCCTCTTCATCTCCTGCTTCTTGTTCTCCTTTTCTTCCTTCTTCTCCCCCTCTTCCTCCATTTCTTCCTCCTCCTCCTCCTTATCCTTCTTCTCCTTTTCATTCTCCTCCTATTCTTTTTTCTTTGTCTTCTTCTTTCGCTCCTGCTCTTCCTCTTTTACCTCTCTTCTTTCTCCTTCTCCTTTTCTTTCTTCTTGTTGCATTTTTCTTCCTCCTCCTTCTCCTCTTTCTTTTTCTCCTCTTTCCTTTCCCTCTCTATCTCCTCCTCCTCCTTCCTTTACCTTCTCCTTTCATGCAAAATTTCAGTTTGCTTTTCATTTGTGATTTGAAATATTTTTTTCTCACAAGGTGGTGAATACTTTGCTGTTCCTTGGAGAACCTTTGCTCATATTTTTTGGCTAATTATTTAGTGGACATGGTCATTAGTCATATATTTATATGTAGATAAATGTATAAGCATATATGTGAGTGAATATTGATGACCATACATATGAGTGACAAAACATTTATGAGTATATATGTCATGTCTTTGGTACCAAGCCTTTATCATAGAAATTGACTCCTTTTTCCTCTCATTTAAGCACTTCTATTCTTACACTTACACTTAATTTTGTCTGTGCTGAAATATTCCAATTCAATTAAAAACAATCAGAGTTACCAGTTTTATCTTAATGGGCTCATTTCAGTACTTTCTGATTGGAAGAGCAAAAATCTCTTCCAAGAGCCTATCTCTTTAGAGGACCCCAAATCCCTTTCCCCTCTTCATTTGCCACTAGCTGCTCTGCTTGGTTTCTTCTTCTCTACCATCATGATGCCCATTAGATGCAGAGGGGTGATGCTCTGAAGAGGTGTACTTGAATCAGACAGCAGAGCACTTAAGGCTAATTACCCATTTGATGTGAGATAATAGTGCTATATACATATATTTGGATGAGATGGTGATGTGATGCTTTTCCTCACCATAGGTGCTTGCTGGATGTGTGGTGGTGAGATAATGGTAGACAAGGATTGGAGGGCTGAGGGAGAGAGGTCAGAGTCACTCTGCCTCAGCAGGATGATGGTAAGATAACTGTAGGCAAGGATTAGAGGGACAAGCCAGAGACTCACTTTGCTGCCTGACTAGGAGGAAAGAAGGTGGTGACTTTGAACTGGAGAATCCAGGAGCCTCTTAGCAGTTTGTCTTTTTGCTTCACTTCCCCCCACTAAAGACCAAGGACTTTAATTGATCCTCACTCTGGCTGATCCTGAGGCCTCCGGGGAGCTATGCCAAACCTTACACAAGGTATAGTAAACACTTAAAGAAATTAAATAAGAAAACCATTTTAAAATAAATACTATAAAATTATATATTCTTTTAAAGTACAACAAGATAATATAAAGAGATTCCATATATATTAACCGACAAAAGTACTCTTAACCTAATGAAACTACCAAGGGGATAACTCATGAAACTAAATGAAATAATAACAGCATTCGTTTATAAGAACAAAACTCCCAGAATCTCGAGGGAAATTCTACAGTTATACAATATATAATTCCAAGACAAAAAGAGAACATCTAAATTACATATGTAAAATTTATTCTTTTTGTAAGTTATTTTCAATTTGTTTGAATCCTTAGTTTTATTATCATATAGTTTTGAATGCATAGTTACTTCTTTATTTAAGAACAAAATATTGAAAGGATAAAACTATGAAATAATAATGACTAACATTTATATAAACCCAAAAGGTTTACAAAACACTTGATGTAAATTAATTTGTTACATCCTTCCAGAAATCTAGAGAGACTCCATTCCTGTTAATTTTTGCAGGTAAGGAAAGGATGGTTGAAAGAATGACTTGCCTAGAGTCACACAGCTAAGAAATTGGAGCAAAATTAGAACTAGAAGTAGAAATCCATTTTTCTCTTGAAAAAGTCTTATATTCTAAACGTCTATTCATTTAAGTCTTTTTAAAGAAGACTTTTGATATTTATCATTTTAGGGAAGGAAGGAAACAAGTATTTATTTAGGACCTACTGCATACCAGGTATTGTGCTAAGTGCTTTACACTTTCCCATTTGACCCTTACAAGACAAGTAGGAAGTTGGTATAATTATGAACCTTATTTAACAGATAGAGAAAGGGAAGCAGACTGTTTATGTGACTTGTCCAGGGGCACACAACTATCCAGTGTTCCTCAACAAAAGGTTGAGAATTTCAAAGGAAGTAATGAAAAAAAAATTAAGTGAAGGTGGTCTAGCTGTACCTGATCTAGAACTGTATTATAAAGCAACAGTTACCAAAACCATTTGCTATTGGCTAAGAAATAGACTAGTTGATCAGTGGCATAGGTTAGGTTCACAGGGCAAGATAGTGAATAAAAATAGCAATATAGTGTTTGACAAACCCAAAGATCCCAAATTTTGGGATAAGAATTCATTATTTGACAAAAACTGCTGGGAAAACTGGAAATTAGTATGGCAGAAACTAGGCATGAACCCACATTTAACACCACATACTAAGATTAGATCAAAATGTGTCCAAGATTTAGGCATAAAGAACGAAATCATAAATAAATTGGAGGAACATGGGATGGTTTCCCTCTCAGACTTGTGGAGGAGGAAGGAATTTGTGTCCAAGGGAGAACTAGAGACCATAATTGATCAAAAAATAGAAAATTTTGATTACACCAAATTAAAAAGTTTCTGCCCAAATAAAACTAATGCAAACAAGATTAGAAGGGAAGTAACAAATTGTGAAAACATTTTTACAGTTAAAGGTTCTGATAAAGGCCTCATCTCCAAAATATTCAGAGAATGGACTTTAATTTATAAGAAATCAAGCCATTCTCCAATTGATAAATGGTCAAAGGATATGAACAGACAATTTTCAGATGATGAAATTAAAACTATTTCCACTCATATGAAAGAGTGTTCCAAATCACTATTGATCAGAGAAATGCAAATTAAGACAACTCTGAGAAATCATTACACACCTGTCAGATTGGCTAAGATGACAGGAACAAATAATGATGAATGTTGGAGGGGCTGTGGGAAAACTGGGACACTGATGCATTATTGGTGGAGTTGGCCGGAAAGAATCTGGCCATTCTGGAGAGCGATTTGGAACTATGCCCCAAAAGTTATCAAACTGTCCATACCCTTTGATCCAACAGTGCTACCACTGGGCTTATATACCAAAGAAATACTGAAGAGGGGAAAGGGACCTGTATGTGCCAAAATGTTTGTGGCAGCTCTTTTCATAGTGGCTAGAAGCTGGAAGATGCAATTGGAGAAGGGTTGGGTAAATTATGGTATATGAATGTAATGGAATATTATTGTTCTATAAGAAATGACCAACAGGAGAAATACAGAGAGGCTTGGAGAGACTTACACCAACTGATGCTGAGTGAAACGAGCAGAACCAGAAGATCATTATACACTTCAACAATGATACTGTATGAGCATGTATTCTGATGGAAGTGGATATCTTCAACATAGAGAAGAGCTAATCCAATTCCAATTGATCAATGATGGACAAAATCAGCTACATCCAGAAAAGGAACACTGGGAAATGAGTATAAACTGTTATTTTTACCTTCTGAATCCAATTCTTCCTGTGCAACAAGAAATCCGGTTCTACACACATATATTGTATCTAGAATATATTATAATATATTTAACATGTATAAGACTGCCTGCCATCTGGGGGAGGGGGTTGGGGAGGAAGGGAAAAAAAATCTGAACAGAAGTAAGTGCAAGGGATAATGTTGTAAAAAAATTACCCATGCATATGTACTGTCAAAAAAAAAGTTATAATTATAAAATAAAATAAAAATTAAATAAAGAAAAAATTGTTCTTTCTAATTTGAGGTCTGGAAGGGCTATTATTCTTTTATTCAAAATAGGGGGTCTAATCTGCATCCAGAGAGAAAGAATTGAATTTGGAACAAAGGTTAGTATTTACACTTTGTTTGCTTTTCTTCCTCATTGTTTTTCTATAGTCGTCTGATTTTTCTTGTACAACATGACAAATATGAAAATATGTTTAAAAGAATTATTCATATTTAACCTTTATAAGATTGCTTGGTGTTTGGGGAAGGAGTATAAGGGAAGGAAAGAGAGAAAAAAATCCAGAAAACAAAGTCTTACAAAAATGAACATTGAAAACTATCTTTACATGTATGTAGAAAATAAAGTACTATTGAAAATAAAATAGGGGGCAGAGAAAAAGGCAAAAAATGAAACAGAACTTTGGTTTCAGTACATTGAAACACTGAATAGACAAAAGTAATGGGGTGAGAGTGAAAAGTGAAGGTCTTGATTGGGAAAAATTATATCAATAATATTTGAGAGGGGTGTAGCATCCAAAATGTATGAGTCATTGTCAGATAGGGTACTCAGTAATGTTACCCAACGGATCAGTTCTCAAAGGATAAATGGTTCTCTGAAGAAGGCAATAACAAGACAACAAGCACCTATCACATGCTTGTTTTGTGACTGTCACTGTGCTAAGCAGGAAATATACAGATACAAGCAGAAAGAAAGACAGGCTCTTTCCTCAGGGAGCTTATACTCTAGTGGGGGGGCATGTTACCCAAAAAGGAGAGGGTGAAGGGTCCATGTTGGGCTGATAATAAAGTACAAAATTTAGGAACTCATTCAAAGTGGAAGATACACTGCAATCTGGGCATGAAAAGCCCAGAAATCATTTCTGTGTAAAAAAAAAAAAAAGAGAGAGAGACTGAAGTCACTTATTGCTGTAAGATATTGTGACTGTTAAAAGTGATGCTTAAGAGCTAAGGAGGAACATAAGGAACATATATTAAAATATACCCCTAATATATATGTAAACAGCTTTCCAATGAATAAGATTTGGATAGATAAAATCTTGTGGATTATGACTAAAATAGATTCAAATGTCTTTGGGAATGATATAAGATGATACCTCACTTGTTTGAGAACAGTTTCATATTTTGAGTAGCCTGGGAAAGATCTTACAATTAGTAAAAACTAGATAAAACAGTTTGGAGGTACTAAACTGAAGGATGCTCATGGTGAAGCTTCGGAGGGACCAGCATGATCCACATTTCAGTTCAGTTGTAAGTAGCTCTTTAATTTCTGATAAAACTTCAAAAGAAAGGAAATTATACAAACATATCCAGACAGAGGTATGTCTTTTAAAGAACTATTGATTGTATAGGAAAAATTAGGGAAGTACTTTCGGAATGGAATGTGATTTTTCATGATTCCATGGATATTCCATGATTCCATTGATATTTGGAGTTCTCCTGTAATTTATGAGAATTAGGAAAATGATAGATTAAAAAAATCTGATGTCGGAGCTTGAAGAGGAGAATTGAAAGCAGCTCCTGAGGGCTTCAAGATTGCTCAGGTTCTAGCAATAAGAAGTCCTCAGTTCACAGCAGGAGGCAGCTGAGGGAGTCTCGAATGTGAAAATACGTCAAGGGTCTTTAAACTAACATTTTTCTAAAGATGAATTCACGAATTCTTTCTAATTTCTCTACCTATTGTAACAACTGTCTGAGAGCTGGTCTGCTAAAAAGAAATACGAAATAAGGGCTTGGAAAGAAGAGGAAGGAGTGCTCCCCACCTCCAAAGGCAAAGTCTGTTTCTTTACCATTTACAAAGGACCTTCTCCTGCTACTAATTCAACGGTAACTTGTAAAGGATGCCAAGTGTCTGACAGATCTTGTGTGTGCTTCATCTCAAAACCGGAAGATTATAGCATTTAGTTTTCTATTGTTGCCATAGATGATTTTTTGATATGAGAACAATTTCACTAGTTTGTTGCAGAGTAGAGTAATATACCCATCTGAATTTGTTTACTGCTTTGTACCACCTTATGGTTCCTTTCTTTTATACTATTTTGCCATCTCTTTATTCTTCTAATGCCCATAACCCATTAGCTTTTATTAGCTTGATGAAGACTCTTTATTCTGGTTCCGTACTAATAGCTAGTATTTCTAAAGCTTTTTAAGTAGCAAAGTACTTTACAGATGTTATTACATTTGATCCTCACAAACAAATCTAGAAGGTAGATATTATTTTTAAATGTTTATTTCCCCCATTACATGTAAAACCATTTTTTGACCTTCACCTTTAAAAACTTTTGAAGTACAAATTCTCAATTTCCTTCCCTCCCTGTCCTGTCCACCTTTGAAAAGGCAAGCAATTTGTTTTAAATGATATTTAGAGTCATACAAAACACAATTATATGCAGATTAAATAAATGAAAGAAAAGTAAAATATAAAGCATATTTCATCCTTCACCCAGATTCCATCAGGTTTTTCTTTTTTTCGAGGTGCGGAAGTGCAGAGCATTTTTCCTGATGAGTCCTGCAGAATTGTCAAAATAGCTGAGTCTTTCACAGTTCTTCACTCTACAGTCTTGCAGTTACTGAGCTCACTGTTCTCCTCGTTCTGCTAACTCAGTGTAAGTCTTCCCAGGTTTTCCTGACAGTATTCGGCTTATCATTTCTTATTGTACTCTCTGAACACCATGTAGAAGTAGCAGCAGCAGCAGCAGGAGCAGCAGCAACAATAATCGTTTGGCTCAGTAGTGAGTAAGCTGCCCGAGGGCAAGTTCTGATTCCTTGGATGTGATGGCAATGTGCTTGCCAGTAGTTGTCAGCTAATCGGCATGTTGCTAACTGGTCATTGGCGTGTTGTTACCATTGATGGAAGCATTATTGTGTAATTGGTATGTCTTGGTTGGGTGGTTGGCTTTAATGGCAGAGTGTTGGTGTGTACTCGTGTAGTCGGCCCATATCTGTTGGATTCCATGAAAAAAATGTTGGTATCTCTGATGAGTATGGACTGATTTCTTCTTTGCCAGACTGCCTGCACTGTTTCAAGTTTCTCTACTCACCTCTCCGAAGCTAAGCATTCCACTGTTTCCTGGGGGGAGAACAATCATTTCCATAGGTTGCTAAGACCCATCTGGAGCTTACATTCTGAGAATATTAGAACATAGGTTGATTATCCTCTTTTTGATGAAGACTGACATGCTCACAGGGAAGTGGGGAGATGGGGATCACGAAAGCACAATCTCTCCAGCACAGCGTCTCTGGGGTACTGTGACCCTCAGCCTAGCCCCTTGAGAATGTAGTGGGCTTACAACTAAGTTGGGGACACTTTTGAAGCTGGAACTTTTTTTTTTTTTTTACATCAAGTTCCATGGTTTATTTAGTCTCTTTTTTTTTCAAGATTCATTCTTTTTGTTTTATTCTTTTTTATTAATAGTTTTTATTTACCAGATATATGCATGGGTAATTTTACATCATTGAGAATTGTCAACCCTTTTGTTCTAATTTTTCCCCTCCTTCCACTCCCCCCCCCCAGATGGCAGGCTGATTAATACATGTTAAATATGTTAAAGTATAAATTAAATACAATATAGGTATACATCTCCAAACAGTTGTTTTGCTGTACAAAAAGAATTGGACTTTGAAATAGTGTACGATTAGCCTTTGAAGGAAATCCAAAATGCAGGCAGACAAAAATAAAGGGATTGGGAATTCTATGTAGTGGGTCATAGTCATCTCCCAGAGTTTTTTCGCTGGGTGTAGCTGGTTCAGTTCATCACTGCTCTATTGGAACTGATTTGGTTTGCCTCGTTGTTGAAAATGGCCACATCCATCAGAATTGATCCTCATATAGTATTGTTGCTGAAGTATACAATGATCTCCTGGTCTTATTCATTTCATTCAGCATCAGTTTATGTAAGTCTTTCCAGGACTTTCTGAAATCATCCTGTTGGTCATTTCTTACAGAACACTAATATTCCATAATATTCATATACCACAATTTATTCAGCCATTCTCCAATTGATGGGCATCCACGTAGTTTCCAGTTTGTGGCCACTACAAAATGGGCTGCCACAAACATTCTTGCACATACAGGTCCCTTTCCCTTCTTTAAGATCTCTTTGGGAGACAAGCCCAGTAGTAACACTGCTCGGTCAAAGCGTATGCACAGTTTGATAACTTTTTGTGCACAGTTCCAAATTGCTCTCCAGAATGGCTGGACATATTCACAATTCCACCAACAATGTATCAGTGTCCCTGTTTTCCCACATCCCCTTCAACATTCTGCATTATCTTTCCCAATGTCAATGATTTCAAATTCTCCTAGCCTTAGAATAGTCCTACACACATTCCTGACACTTGGCTGTTGGTCAGTGACCACCAGGGTCCGAAACTCTTCCTGTAACTCTCTTAGGGTCTGACCCTTAGAGTTTTCTAGGCAAAGAGGTCATGTGACTTCCTGCAACCTGGGACTTAAGGCCTGATCTTCTGGCTCTGCAGACCTCTGGGAAGAGGGACTATGTGACTTAGGTCTAGTCTCAACTGACTTTTTGAGAAAGCTTCAGCTAGTCCCATTGGAAAGGAGAACAAGAGAGGGTCAGTCTCAGGAGGCAGTGTTCCCTGCCTTGGAGCAGTGTTCTCTCTGACCCCTGAGGTGATCCATGGGATTCTGAGAGGAGTAATTTGTGGGAATGGCCTATAAGCCATGGCAGAAAGAGCCTACAGGGCAGAGCTCTGAAGCCTTGGGGGCTTTCTCTATAGGAAGTTTACAGGGAAAAAAGAAACTGGAAGAGAAACGGCCAGAGAAGGAAAATCTAGCCTAAACAGAAAGGGAAGAGGGACAGTGAGGGGAGGGAGAGAAACCCTCATTGGAAAGGGGAAGAAAAATGGATGAAATTTAAAAAATCAGTAATGAAGATGACTAGTTGAATGGCAAGAGATGAAGGGGAATCTGCAAGAGAAGGAAAAGGGAAAGGGGGGAATGAAGAAATGTGGAATGAGATGAAAGCAGAAGATATGAACAAATGTTTAAAGAAACTGGAGGTAAAGGACTTACAGTCATCTTCTAAATGGGACAACAGGAATATGGACATTTCTTTGCAACATATGGAACTTCTGCAAAAATTAAACAGAAGCTTAAAGAGAGACTGCACGCAAATGTAAAAAATACAAATAATTAAAACATTCTTTCATTCCCTGTGAGAAATGGATGGATATTTATTTGATTTCCAAATTTCTGAGAATTAAATTAGACTCCTGAAAACCACAAGGACATCAGGAAGTAATCCAGGGTGAAGTTCATCTTCCCCCAAAAGAACATAAGCCCCTTGGAGGCAGAGCTTGACTTTTGTAAGCAGGGATGGTGGCCTGAGACTTGAATATACTTTTTTTTTTCCTTTTCTGAGGCAATTTGGATAAGTGACTTGACCAAGGTCACCAAACCAGGAAGTGTTCGGTCTGAAGCCAAATTTGAAGTCAGGTCCTCCTGACTTCAGGGCTGGTGGTCTATTCACTGTGCCACCTACCTGTCCTGTGGCCTGTGTCACCTAGTTGTCCTAAAATTGGGCCAGGTTATGATGGGTTTTTTAAAATTCTTTTTTCTGAGGCAATTGGGGTTAAGTGACTTGGTCAAGATCACACAGCTAGGAAGTGTTCAGAGTCTGAGGCCAGATTTGACCTCAGCTCCTTCTGACTTCAGGGCTGGTGGTCTATTCACTGTGCCACTAGCTGTCCTGTGGCCTGAGATTTGAAAAAAAAAATTGGTTCTTTTCTCCCAGTCTCCTTCCATTACTTTCCCCTCCTAGAAAGTAAGTTCCTCTGGGGCAGGGACTGGCTATGTGCAATCATTCTTGTAAGAATGTAAAATGTAAAATAATTCTTTCCTGCATTCATCTGTGAGTCAGGGGAGTTCTTGGTTCCATTCCCTGATGATTAAGAAGGGAAATTGGTACAGGGATGGCCAACAAAAGATCCAAACCTAAATGGAGATTTACCAGTGACATAAAATAATGACTGAGTCAGAGAACAAAGGTTC